>NC_059391.1:29083145-29085645 GCF_019703515.2 Myxocyprinus asiaticus | reverse complement strand
AGAGAAGAGAAGCATTTAAAAACTTCATTGCAGATCATGCTTTTGAACTAACAATGTACTATTTTTTACAGCAATTATTAATCTTAGTTAATGTTAATTTATGAAAATACTTTTTTTCCCGTTCATATTAAACTTTAAATTTTAAAAATATGTGTTGAAAGCAACATATAGTAAGCCAAGATTAATAAGTGCTGTAAAAGTATTGTTCATCGTTAGTTCATTTATTTAATATACAGTAGTTAGAACCTAATCGACAAATGCATGCAGCTATGTCTCACGCACAATGCACATAGTGCAAATTCCGTCATGAACTGTATGCGTGCACTTCAGGATTTGTAAATTAAAGGCAAGCTTCTAATCCATTTTTCTGCATGCTGTTACGTCTCGCGTGTGATCAAACGCTTAGCATTTCAAAGTTTTCTTGTAGTGATGTGGGCGTGGCCGAGCGATGTCTGTGGAGAGTGAGGCTGGGAGAGGAAGAACGGTAAGGATTGACACCTGTGAGAGACGAAGAACGGTAAGGATTGACACCTGTGGGAGAGGAAGAACAGTAAGTATTGACACCTGTGGGAGAGGAAGAATGGTAAGGATTGACATCTGTGGGAGAGGAAGAACAGTAAGGACTGACACATATGGGAGAGGAAGAACGGTAAGGATTGACACCTGTGGGAGAGGAAGAATGGTAAGGATTGACACCTGTGGGAGAGGAAGAACGTAAGGATTGACACATGTGGGAGAGGAAGAACGGTAAGGATTGACATCTGTGGGAGAGGAAGAACGGTAAAGATTGACACCTATGGGAGAGGAAGAATGGTAAGGATTGTCACCTGTGGGAAATTCACTCTATCAACTGTTCTGTGTTACAGTGAGAGCTGGAGGGGGATAAAAGGGCAGACCGATGGAGAAGAGATAGAGAGCCACACGAACATGGCTGTGTGTGTGATCAGCTGTGCTGAAAAGCCATAAGTGTGTGAGTGTGTGTGTGTGTGTGTGTGTGCATACTGAAAAGTATAAGAAGAAAGACTCACGTTGAATTGTTTGTCTGGCTCCCGCTTTCTACTTGAAAGAGACATACAGACACGTTCACTGCATGCACACTACGACTGCTTTGTGATACTCTTTAGTACAGTTAACTGTACAGTTAAAACGGGTCTGCTCGTGGACAGTCGGTGCGTACTGTACTGATAACGGAATTTGCATCACACGCACTGTGCGCGAGACAGAGCGGCACATGGAAAACCAAAGTATGCTCAAACGGTATGTGTCCACCCCTAGACAGCGTGCTTCTGGACATGGCTAATGTACTTCAGAGACTCTCCAGGGCTCTCACGCATGAATAAATAACCATTCAAACGGCACGGCCAAACTATCGCCGCTGAGACAGAAACCTCGGCCAAGTCAACACGGATACAGGGAGGAAGCAGATGAGAGGAAGTTAGAGATGAAGATGGCGACCTATTCTGTCCTTGCTGTCACACACACACACACACACACACACACACACACACACACACACACACACACACAGGAAATATGAATCATCTGGCAGCGGGGAATTGTAAGTGCTGTGCATCTATCTTGAGCGCTCGAGTCTGCAGGTGAGTTTTAAAGACGGCTTTCTAACAAAAGACAGAACTGTGTGTCACTGACAGACAGAGTCTGATTCATCCAATTTCCTCTACAATCACAAAGTTCACAGATTATAGCTCTCAGATGAAGAGATACCCATGTGCAAGTTTAAAAAGAGAAAATGCATGTACTCCAGGATGTTGTTATACATTCAGAAAGAGGTTTTATTACAGAATGTGAGCTTTTAGTGACTCTGAGGTCTTTTATTCTTTTATACTTACTCCCACAAACACACGTATACTATATTGTACTGCACCCTTACAGCAGCAGATCACCCAAAAATAAAAGATGTCACTATTTACTCACACTTATGTCACTCCAAAACCTGTATGTTGTTGTTTTTTCTGTGGAACAGAGAACGAGAATTTTTAGAAGAATCTTTTTTACTGTCAAGCACCAAAAACGACAAAAATCTAACAAACAAACAAACAAACAAACAAACAAACAAACAAACAAACAAAAACAAACAAACATGAAAACAGCACCCTTAAAGTATCTTAAAAATAGTCCATTCAACTTGTGCACTATATTCCGTGTCTTCTGAAGCCATATAATAGATTTGTGTGACGAACAGACGAAAATTTAAGTCGTTATTAACTGAAAATCTTCCACTGTGCTGTAGCTCTCAATTCAAATATGGCACCATTGACGTCAGTGATGTTTGGTCACGAGATATGAGAGAACTAAAGCCGTTTGGCGTCAAATGGCATCAACAAACCATTTTTGTAGACAATTTTAGAGCTATGGGGGAGAGGAAGATTATCAACACTGCATAAAAGTCTTAAAACAAGATATATTTACTTGACAAGCAAAATGGCAGAATATATTAAGTCTTGTTTTCAGAGAAATCTGATACATTTTAGGAAGCTTT
>NC_059391.1:29038145-29078145 GCF_019703515.2 Myxocyprinus asiaticus | reverse complement strand
ATCTGCTCTGGCAACTCGTGCAGAAGGCAAAAGCTGTGCTTGCATCAAAGATGAAGAGAGTTTAAATCAGCTCCTCTGGGATCAGACTATAAAACTCCTTTTGGCTTTAAATAGATAATTCGTAGATAATAAACTTAAAAAAAGTTAATTACAATTAATCAATTAAAGTCTCTAGAAATACACTTGAAAGTCAGTTTTGAGTGACATGTAAAGCCAATACTGAATCCAATAATCGGTGTTGATTACAGAGGGAAATACAGTTCAGCTAAGGCAAAGTTTTCCCTCAGTAATGACTCATTCTAAAGCACTTGTGTCATAACTGTTAACACAGGTGTCTGGACGGAAATGGCCCATCTCTTACTTTAGTGAGGGAGTTGGCTGAGTTTTTGCTTATGTGGAATAAACCCAGAGAGAGAGAGAGAGAGAGAGAGAGAGAGAGAAAGAGAGAGAGAATTATAGAAAGTGTAGAGGTCTATAGAGAATGACTTACATGTGTCATCTACATATTTGTACATTCAAAACTCACTATACTGTACTGTACCTTATATCTCACTATACCAGTCTATATTTCACTGTACTTCACTATACATTACTACACCAAATTATGCAATAAAGTTGCTTTGAAACATTGTGTGTTGTGAAAAGTGCTATATTAATAAAAATGACTTTACTTGACTATTCCACACTACTGTATTCATCGCTATACCACACTATACTTCTCTATACATAACATTACTGTACCTTACTATACCTCACTATAACACACTATGCATCACTGTATGTCACTATACATCAATATACCACACTATACTTCTCTATACATTACTACACCACACTATACCTCACTTTACCTTACACTTACCTCAGTATACATTACTACTTGATCATATTTTACATCACTATACGTCACTATACATCAATATACCACACTATATTTCTCTATACATTACTACACCACACTATACCTCACTTTACCTTACACTTACCTCAGTATACATTACTACTTGATCATACTATACATCACTGTATGTCACTATACATCAATATACCACACTATACTTTTCTATACATTACTACACCACACTATACCTCACTTTACCTTACACTTACCTCAGTATACATTACTACTTGATCACACTATACATTACTGTCCATCACTATACATCAATATACCACACTATATTTCTCTATACATTACTACACCACACTATACCTCACTTTACCTTACACTTAACTCAGTATACATTACTACTTGATCATATTTTACATCACTATACGTCACTATACATCAATATACCACACTATATTTCTCTATACATTACTACACCACACTATACCTCACTTTACCTTACACTTACCTCAGTATACATTACTACTTGATCATACTATACATCACTGTATGTCACTATACATCAATATACCACACTATACTTCCCTATACATTACTACACCACACTATTCCTCACTTTACCTTACACTTACCTCTGTGTACATTACTACTTTATCATACTATACATCACTGTATGTCACTATACATCAATATACCACACTATACTTCTCTATACATTACTACACCACACTATACCTCACTTTACCTTACACTTACCTCAGTATACATTACTACTTGATCATACTATACATCACTGTACGTCACTATACATCAATATACCACACTATATTTCTCTGTACATTACTACACCACACTATACCTCACTTTACCTTACACTTAACTCAGTATACATTACTACTTGATCATACTATACATCACTGTACGTCACTATACATCAATATACCACACTATACTTCTCTATACATTACTACACCACACTATACCTCACTTTACCTTACACTTAACTCAGTATACATTACTACTTGATCATACTATACATCACTGTACGTCACTATACATCAATATACCACACTATACTTCTCTATACATTACTACACCACACTATACCTCACTTTACCTTACACTTAACTCAGTATACATTACTACTTGATCATACTATACATCACTGTATGTCACTATACATCAATATACCACACTATACTTCTCTATACATTACTACACCACACTATACCTCACTTTACCTTACACTGACCTCAGTATACATTACTACTTTATCATACTATACATCACTGTATGTCACTATACATCAATATACCACACTATACTTCTCTATACATTACTACACCACACTATTCCTCACTTTACCTTACACTTACCTCTGTGTACATTACTACTTTATCATACTATACATCACTGTATGTCACTATACATCAATATACCACAATATATTTCTCTGTACATTACTACACCACACTATACCTCACTTTACCTTACACTTACCTCTGTGTACATTACTACTTTATCATACTATACATCACTGTATGTCACTATACATCAATATACCACAATATATTTCTCTGTACATTACTACACCACACTATACCTCACTTTACCTTACACTTACCTCAGTATACATTACTACTTGATCATACTATACTTCACTGTATGTCACTATACATCAATATAACACACTATACTTCTTTGTACATTACTATTTCACTATACAGCACTATATATAAATACACCACATTGTCCATTAATGTACTTCGCTATACCACACTATACCTCTATACATCAGTGTATCTCACTATAAATTACTATACCATTATACATCATCATACTTCACTATACATCACTATATCACACTATGCATAATTACACCACATTGTCCATTAATGTACTTCAATATACCACTATACATCACTGTACCTCACTGTACATTACTATACCACACAATGCATTACTACTCCACACAATATATGACTATAAATAACTTTACCTCACTTTACATAACTGTACTTTACTAGTCCTCACTATGCATTACTACACCACACTATACATCACTGTACTTCACTATACATCACTATACCCCACTATAGAGTACATCATTACACCACATTGTCCATCAATGTCCTTCACTCTACCGCACTATGCATTACTAAACCACACTATACATCACTGTACTTCACTATACCTCTCTATACATTACCATTCTTTATTATACATCACTGTACCTCACTATAAAATACTATACCACACTATACATCACTGTACTTCATTATACATCTCTATAGCTCACTGTACATTACTACACCACACTATACATCACTATACCTCACTATACATTACTATACCACACTATACATCACTGTACTTCATTATACATTACAATAGCTTACTATAAATTACTACACAACACCATACAGTACATCACTGTACTTCACTATACATAACTGCACCTTACTATACATCACTGTACTTCATTATACATCACTGCACCTTACTATACATCACTGTACTTCACTATACCTCTTTATACATTACTACACCACACTATACATCACTGCACCTCACTATACATTACCATACTTTATTATACATCACTGCACCTCACTGTACATTACTACACCACACTATACATCACTGCACCACACTATACATCACTGTACTTCACTATACCTCACTGTACATTACTACACCACACTATACATCACTGCACCTCACTATACATTACCATACTTTATTATACATCACTGCACCTTACTATACATCACTGTACTTCACTATACCTCTTTATACATTACTACACCACACTATACATCACTGCACCTCACTATACATTACCATACTTTATTATACATCACTGCACCTCACTGTACATTACTACACCACACTATACATCACTGCACTACACTATACATCACTGTACTTCACTATACCTCTTTATACATTACTACACCACACTATACATCACTGCACCTCACTATACATTACCATACTTTATTATACATCATTGCACCTCACTGTACATTACTACACCACACTATACATCACTGCACCTCACTATACATTACCATACTTTATTATACATCACTGCACCTTACTATACATCACTGTACTTCACTATACCTCTTTATACATTACTACACCACACTATACATCACTGCACCTCACTATACATTACCATACTTTATTATACATCACTGCACCTCACTGTACATTACTACACCACACTATACATCACTGCACTACACTATACATCACTGTACTTCACTATACCTCTTTATACATTACTACACCACACTATACATCACTGCACCTCACTATACATTACCATACTTTATTATACATCATTGCACCTCACTGTACATTACTACACCACACTATACATCACTGCACCTCACTATACATTACCATACTTTATTATACATCACTGCACCTCACTGTACATTACCATGCTTTATTATACATCACTATATCTCACTATTCATTAGCGTACTTTATTATACATCACTGCACCTCACTATACATTACTATACCACACTATACATCACTGTACTTTATTAAACATCATTATACCTCACTATACAGTACATTACTACACCACACTATACATCACTGTACTTCACTATACATCACAATACCATACTACTGTGCACATCCCTTTACCACATTATACATCACTGAACTTCACTTTACATCACTATAGCACAATACAGCCCGACTCCCATGAGAACTCTCGCAGACATATGGCGAGTCAGTGTTTTCTGCAGTCCACACCCCTCTGACTGGGACAAATTACCTTAGGATCGACTCCAATTGTTTTTCAATATCAGTACTGACCTTTGACCCTTGGCACAGGAGGCGTGGCGGCGGTGCGAGAGGTCAGCCAGAGGATATAGATTAAATATGGGGAATCACCTGTCAGTCATTAGTTTGAACCAATCAATACAAAGCCAAGCTGTAGAAGAAAGCTATTGTCCGGCTTATATGTAGTTAGCTGCTCTGTCTGTTGTTGTAGATCAGTTCAGTAATAACAGCATCTACAATACATGACCTCTCAGTGTGTGTCTGTGGTTAGGGGAGTAGCGTGGGTCCCAATACAATAATCACACGCCACGCAGCAGATAGCAAACGCCACAAGCCTTTCCTTGAAGATGCACTGGAACGACAAACGCTTTACATTCACAATGCCATTAAACCACAGGATGTGAATTTTGCCTCAACAGCTGTAAATAAACCATTCTAAATAACAGCCCAAATATTTCACACTAAATACCCTTGGTGTGCTTGTCATTATGGTTAAGAGAGACATGCAATAATGTGCTTGTATTTACACGGACTGAAATTTGAATTGCAAGATTTGACATTTTCTTAATTTGTGAGTGGTATTTGCCTGTGCAGAACTCACTGTTAGGGCTGCTGGGGCTTTGCCAGGTGATGTTCTATGTGGTTGCTGTGGCATTGTTCTGTGGTTTATGTGGATTTTCTGGGTGGCTCAATGGTGGCTGGGACATTGCTATGTATTTGCTAGGATTTTCTTGGTTGCTAGAGTTTCATTTTGTAAGTGGTTGCTTTGTGCTTGCTAGAGAATTGCCAGGTGGTTGCTAGGATTATCTGTGTGGTCGCTAGCCATTGCTAGATGGTTGTTTACTGGCCCAAGTAACCCCTAAGTCTCTCTGATATTCTGCTTTCTAGATATGACTTGAGTCCCTCTTTCAATGTAAGACTATGGGATTTTTTTCACCTGTTTTAGCATCCACCAGGTGAAAGTCTGATCTGACCTCTCCTCAACAAGACACATGATTTGAGGTATCATTCATGTTTGTAGCAGGACGAGTTACACACTGAAAATTTAATACTCAGTGTTAGAGGTTTGTTCAAATCACTATGAGCAATTGTAACAGTACTGAAAATTGCTTGGATACAATGTTACATCTCATTCTGATATACAGTAGTATTAAAAATGCAAATGTAAACATTATAGTGGTGTGCGGAGAGGCGCAGGAGTTCTAGCACACATGCAGGTACTTACAGTATATTTGATACCTACATTAGAGCTTCCAGTTTCTGTACATACCCAGACAATAATAATGAGAGCAGAGCGACTGCTGCTAGACAAGAGTGTGGGCGGTCGAGATCTGCTCTCTGGAGGAATTATCAGTTTATCCACACACACACACACACACACACACACACACACTTGCAGAAACCTAACAATTGATTTCACGGTAATGGAAAAAGCAAAAACAGAAAGAGACTGCTCTGATACAATACCTTGTGAGCTGCCTTTTTGTCTACTGCCTACACAGGCAGCTACCTTGAAAGGGGGCATTCACACAGGACACATTCTTGTGTGTTCGCAGTGGAATGGAACACTGAAATCTGAACTTTTCTTAACTTGACAAGCCATCTTAAAACGTTGCCGCCCATGTGCAAGATGCTGAAAAAACAGCAAGACGTGTCACAACAGTCAGATATCCACCTAGCGCATGTTTACATAGAAAAACAATGCAGATAGTTGCAAGAAAGTGTCTTGTGTGAACCTAAGGCAGCATCTTTAGAAACGCTCTACATATGCAGCAATTCTGCAAACCAAGCAATTAGTGCTTCACACAGGAAACTAAGGCTACATCCACATGAATACATTTTCACTTGAAAACGCATTGAATATGCTACGTTTACTCTTTCACATCGAATAGGCATTTTCCTCAACCAAAACCAGAAACTTTCATAAACTGTACTTGGTGAGTCAACTACAGTAGGTGGCAGCACAAGGCCATTGCTTTCACAAGGTAATCGATGAAGAAATGGAAGAGACCAGCCCATCTCCTTGTAAGAGATGGAAATACCAGTAAACTTCCGGAGACCACATCAACAAAAGACACCCACATGTGCGAGGAGGTTAGAAGATGCACACATTTGTACAACTCGAGTCTGAAAGATCACAAAAGACATCTTTATGGGTCATAACTCCAGGAGAGAAATAGACCAGACACTGGGCTAAGACTAAACTTTCTGCCGACAGAGGTGGAAGTATATTTACATATATATACTTTCGTCTTAACATCTCTCATTAACACTAGAACAACGTTTTCCTCTACCGAAAATGGTGACTTTCAAAAACGTTTTCTATTAATGTATTCTTTGGAAAACGATGAAGTTAGGAAACTGAACACTGAGGTTTTGAAATTAAATGGATTAGTATGGACGTGGCCCCTGATTCTTAAAAATGTTGCCTGCGTAGGTAGCACACTAGCTTTTAGAACAGAGTGGGAGTGTTGAATGCATACTCTTTTAATCTGTCTCGAAAAATCACATCCGCAATTAGTTCTTGTTTTTCTCGTCACTTTAATCTCCCGACGTGCTTCAAAATGAGTCTGTTTCCACACGACAGCGCTTGGGGCTTGTTCTTCAAACATGAGCTGAGTGAGGTGTGTTTGCTAAAGCACATTTATGATGCTGGTAAAACAGTGGTTGATGCTGTCATCACCGCACAGACGGCCAACTAATCATCCACAAACACGCTCCATTCACTTGCACTGCAGAAAATCATTCTCTCGTTGAATGCGTTCTCTCTGGGACAATATGTTACTAAGAAGGATGTGTAATGTATGTGTGTTTGAAGTGGGGAAGTGTGGTGTATATTGTGATAATAGCCAATGTTTTGAGCCATCAAAACCACATTTTCATGTGATGTGCATGTGCTGTCACACAAGAAAGCTCCATTTAAAGAGAAAGTGTGCGTACGTTAATAGAGGAATTTATAACATGGCTCTTGGCATTACTGGATTCTGATTGGTCAATCGTGGCATTCAACAACTAATTGACCGTTGTCCAGGGCAAGCGATTTCCTACACAGCTGTGCTCGTTTCATGTCTCTTGTATGACTCTACACTCTCTTTCTGCATACATAATAAAATTAACTTCTAGATCAAATCAATATTTTATGTCAATATTTCTCTGTTGTCCAAAACCCCAGAAAAGGAATTCCCACAGGAATTCCCAATTGTTTTTTAGAAAAGCGGTTTTCATTTATGACAAAAATGATTTCTGTTGTTAACATTAACTAAACAAACTTCAATGTTTTGTAAACGTTCTGTAAGTTGCTAACTTAAGGACTGTAATGGTTGTCCGATTCGTCAAGCACATAAACACATCGTTGTGGTAGTTAAAGTCCTTGTGCAACAACCTTTAGCAATTAAAATTAATAAAAATGTTAAAGCGTAATAAAATGACATTTTAAAAAGCACAGAACGGTTTCAGAATTCATGTTTTAGGTATTACTGTGCACAGGGGTGTAGATTCCAGAGGGGATGGGGTGAAGGTAACCCCCTCAAAAATCAAAACAAGCAAGTACACCACCCTTCCTCCCTGTTATTTATACCATGATCAATGGAAATGATACCAATGAAACAAGGGAAAATGCTTCAGGCTGCAACCCCCCCAATGTTCAAGCCAAGTATGCTTTTGTTTGACAACGTGTTTTCATGCTGTCTGTGGAGCAGATGTTTATTGTGTAGCTAAACGGCACGTTTTTGTAGAAAGCTGTGAAAAACAGCTCTCTGTAATCATGAAAGGCTGGTGGTGTTCTCCTCATATCACTGAATGAAATTTCTGCTGGCTAGAATAAACTGCAAAACATGGTTGCCTCTCATTATATCATGAGATAGGGAAGGACGGCATCTGGTGGTCAAGAGGAACAACATCAGCTGGTGTTGATACTCCCTGGAGTTTTGAATCAATTCTATTCGATTCAAGCGTATTCAGGAGAAAGTATGACCAGCTCACAAATTAAATTGACTTGGTCTGCACAGCTTTAACCATTTGTGTAGCTATTACTGCCTTATTGAAACTGCATATTGGAATAATTAAATGTGTGAGTCTTGATTTTGAAAGGAGGCATATTTACAGCAGGCTGTACTGGATGGCAGGGGAAGGCTCATTAATATGTAAGAGAGAAGAGCAACCTGATTGGTTATGGTTCGGTTTAGGGTTGGATTAGACTTGGGTTACAGTTTCTCTGACCAATCAGGCAGCACTTTCTTCATAAATATTAAATAAGTCCAATAAATATTTATGAAAGGATTTTTTTTTTTTTTTTTTTTTTGAAAGAAAGTCAAGGTATGACCCTATAGTGGGGCATGTTGTCACAGTGCAAACCTGCTGTTTAGTAACAACGATTTGAAAAGAAAACCTTTATTTGGAATATGAAATCCTGTCTAAAAGTATAAAGTAAATAAATCCAAAACATATCTACATTTAAAATGCATTATAGGCTTTTTAATGACTTTTCTGAAGTGTAAAGTTGAAGAGGTGACATACCAAAATATCAAAATATAGTTCTGGCCAGCAAAATTGTCAGCATTGGCCAGCAATGTGACAGCCTGCCCCAACCTGACATTTATGAAAATACCCTTGTCCTGAGAACATTGTGCGACCTTTTGGTTAACATCTATGTTCATTATATAGGTTACTTATATTCTTTATTCTAAAAAGAAATATATTGGAATTTATTTTTGGATGACAGAATTCACAAAAATTACTTAATTTAAGACTGTTTTGATCCATTCTGAACCTAACATACAACAATACGGATTGAAGACTTTTGACTCGATATCTCATAGGCCATTAAATGGCAAGTTCCCTTTGTGACAACTTACCCCATTGAGAATGTCAACATGCCCTGCTAGGTGTGTCTTATTTCCAAAGCACTAACTGTGGAATTGTTCAATAGCTTTTTTTGTAGCCAACACTTTAAAGGAATAATCTGGGTTTAATACAAGTTAAGCTCAATCGACAGCTTTTGTGACAATGTTGTTCAGAATTATTACAATATTATTTATTTATTTATTTATTTTTTGTTGTGGTAATCAACATTATGCAACAAATTCTGTCGATTGAACACAGAAATTGACTTTCAAAAATAAACCCATCCTGATTAAAATGTGTGACAATCAGCCCCAGTTTCCCTTATAGAGGACAGTGACTCTGAATTCTAGGCAAACAACCTCTTCAAAATGCTTGCAATATTCCAGTATATCCCCATGGTGCTTTAGGAGTAGTCTCATTGCAGTAAGGAACTCTATATTCTCAGCTGTATTCAAAAATCTCTGAAATATTATTTCTAAAGCCCTTAAGCACTTGATCTCCCCTACAGAGTCACTATGCGGTCACTGAGCTCAGTCAGTGTGCTGTGAAGTGTAAGAATTGAAAGACACCTGATCCCTTCTGCTGAGATATTGCTGGCAGGTACAGGTGAGCGGTGGTGCCATGGTAACAACCCCCTCCCCGGAGGCTGTCCGTGTCGCCATCCGTGACAGTGGGCTGTGGGAAATATTGGACCAGCATTCCAAATACCATCTCAATTTCCACAGAGAAATACACAACAGATCCTACATTTCTGAAGTACTAGAGAGCCATTCTGAGTTCTAAAATTTTAGAGATTCTACAAGGGGAAACAGAATTCAAAATTGAGACTTGAGAAGCATTATATACCGTCACAAACAGAAGCAAAGTGATGCATAAATCTTACCAGCCGCTGAAACCTGCAACCAACAAATACCTGCAGCAAAAATGGGACCAGATGCAATATGAAGACCACCGCAGCAAGGTTTGAGTGTGTGTGTGTATTTGTTGCTTTAGAGATTATGTTAAATATTGCTTTAAAACTTGTTTGGGCAGCTTCACCACACGTCCTTAGTCATCAAACACAAGTTTCACTACCAAAAAGGTACAACAGTGGTATAGATGAATGGATGAAATCGGTTGGGATTGTGATGGATTTGATGTTTGGGTGGATGGACGGATGGATGGATGAATGTTTGGGTGGATGGATGGATGGATGGATGGATTGATGGATGAAATCAGATGGGATTGGATGGATTGGATGTCTGGGTGGATAGATGGATGAATGTTTGTGTGGATGGATGGATGAGTGGATGGATGAATGTTTAGGTGGATGGATGGATAGATGGATGGAATCGGATGGAACTTGATGGATTAGATGTTTGGGTGGATAGATGGATGAATGTTTGGATGGATGGAATTGGATGTTTGGGTGGATGGATGGATGGATGGATAGATGATGGATGGATGGAATCGGATGGGATTGGATGTTTGTGTGGATGGATGGATGGATGAATGTTTGGGTGGATGGATGGAATCAGATGGGATTGGATGGATGGATGGATGAATGTTTGGGTGGATAGATGGATGAATGTTTGGGTGGATGGATCGATGGATGAAATCGGATGGGATTGGATGGATTGGATGTTTGGATGGATGGATGGAAATGGATGGATTGGATGTTTGGGTGGATGAATGGATGGATTGATAGATGATGGATGGATTGATGGATGGAATCAGATGGAATCGGATGGGATTGGATGGATTGGATGTTTGGGTGGATAAATGGATGAATGTTTGTGAGGATGGATGGATGGATGAATGTTTGTGTGGATGGATGGATAGAATCGGATGTATTGGATGTTTGGGTGTATAGATGGATGAATGTTTGGGAGTATAGATGGATGAATGTTTGGGTGGACAGATGGATGAATGTTTGGGTGGATAGATGGATGAATGTTTAGGTGGGTGGATGGATGGATGGATGGATGAGTGGATGGATGGATGGATGGATGGAATGGGATGGATTGGATGTTTGGGTGGATAGATGGATGGATGATGGATTGATGGATGGAATTGGATGGAATTGAATGGATTGGATGTTTGGGTGAACAGATGGATGAATGTTTGGGTAGAGAGATGGATGAATGTTTGGGTGGATGGATGGATGGAATCAGACAGGATTGGATGGATTGGATGTTTGGGTGGATAGATGGATGGACGGATGGATGGATGGATGGAATCGGATGGGATTGGATGGACTGGATGTTTGGGTGGATAGATGGATGGACTGATGGAAGGAATCGGATGGGATTGGATGTTTGGGTGGATAGATAGATGGATGAATGTTTGGGTGGATGGATGGATGAGTGGATGAGAGGCGGATGGATGAAATCAGATGGGATTGGATGGATTGGATGTTTGGGTGGATAGATGGATGAATATTTGGGTGGATGGATGGATGGATGGGTGGATGGATGTTTGGGTGGATATATGGATGGAATCAGATGGAATTGGATTGGATGTTTGGGTGGATAGATGGATGGACAAATGAAATCAGATGGGATTGGGTGGATTCAATGTTTGGGTGGATAGATGGATGGATGGGATTGGATGTTTGGGTAGATAGATGGATGAATGTTTGGGTGGATGGATGGATGAGTGGATGGAATCAGATGGGATTGGATGGATTAGATGTTTGGGTGGATGAATGGATGGATAGTGTATTGAATATTCTTGGCCCATTTGGACATTCCGTCAGTGTAAATCAATGGTATTTTTTAGAGATTTGATTGTCTACTTTGCAAAAACCGTAATTCTGATCCATTAGAAAAGTCTTAGCAGCCCGAGTCAGAACATTCTGAAGGTCTGTGCCAAGATAGGTGGGTATAGCTTGAAAACTCTAGGAGGAGATACAATTGATACATTTGGTCTTGGTTTAGGGGTTTTGGAAAAAGTGTTATTCAATATACCTGGACTACTCAACTTCATTGACAAGTGGGCCAAGGCTAAATATTTTGTAAACGAAAAGCTTCTATAAACAGATATTGTGTTATAGTAGGGCTATAATATTTGTTTACTAGCAGGATTTTCTGAGATAAATAAATAAATAATATACAGGTAACTTGAGACAAAAAATATTGAAGAAAAAAAAAATATTAAAAAGTGCTTTCAAAATTGGTCCATAACAGAGAAAGAGTCAATCAGACTGACACTAAACAATTTATTAAACAATAACAGTTAAGTTTGTTAAAGATGCAATGATTCAAACTTTAGACTTTCACATTTTCCAACCAAAATAATGAATAGAACTTTTCTGTTTCTCCGAAACTCACACGCCGTCCACGATTTTAGTTCTTTAATCTTCCCATTCCATCCAAGTGACGGAATAATGACTGTTTGTAGTGTGACCTCTGAAAAAAGTATATAAAACGTGGCACTCCTGCACAAGACACCGTAAAAACATTGAGAAGTTGTGTGATGTCCGTCTAGCACAAGTTTACACAGGAAAACAATTGAAAAACAGTGCAAACAGACACAAAATGCATTCGGTGTGAATAGCCCCTAAGACAACTGAAAACCTCTTGGGGGCCGATGAATTTCGGCCCGTGTCACCAGTTGTATAGGCCAATATAATTACAAGCAGTATGACTCTCTATTTCTGATGTTGTGTTCTGTACAGTGATGTTTCAGATAGAATATTCATATACCATGATATTTGCATGGCTTAGGTTCTCACCCAAAAAAAGCATTATATTGCCATAGTACCATGTCCAAAAACATCATGATCATTTTTGTATTAGTGTTGACTGACACAGATAAAAATAGCAATTATATATAATTATTGTATAGACTAAATGAGCAATTAGACATTTCTGTGTGTAATGCAATCATAAATACAATAGCACAAGTGTTCCTGCTGAAATCATAACATGAATATGATATTGTCAATTTAATTACAATGTTTTCATTTCTAAGGTGAAAGGTGCCAAACATGTGGTGGACACCAGAGGCATTCAAACTCCTGCACATATTCAACTCAAACTGAAGAAACTTCAGGTCTGTTTATATCATGTATTGCAAGAAAATAGTTGCAAATGTATTTTACTGCACCCACAAATACCATTATAACTGATTAATATGTCAATTTGTAGTGAGATTAAAATATAAGAATTATAACCCAATTTACCTTAGGTTTCTTTAACTACTGTGTACTTAAGAATTGGATACAGTGTAATTATTACGTTCATTGATGCTGTTGCATTGTACCTAAATTTAAAGTACCTGCATTTCATTGCATTTGTAATTACACTGTTAACCTTACCCCTAAACCCTAAACCTAACCCTACTCCAATCCTTACCCTAACCATAACCTTACCCTAAACAGAACAGCATGTATAGTAGTTACACAATACATACATTGTATTATATGCATTTTAATGTTAGTACACAGTAGTTAAAGACATCTAATATAAAGTGGGAACAAAATAATTTTGTTATGGAGTATTTTTGTCTCATTTTCCGGTAAAAATATCTAAACATTATAAAAACAAGGAAAAATTACTTAAGAAGCAGAATGGCATAAGATATTAAGTCTTGTTTTCAGAGAAATAAACAAAATTTGGTGTGATTTATGCTTAAAACAAGACAAAACTATTCGCCAATGGGGTAAGAAAAATAAACTTGCTACCCCTTTGAACCATGTCTTTTTTTTCCTACTACAGCATTGCAAATATCACCCTCCGCCCCCAAATTATTCTATTTGTCTGAAAACAAAACAAAATTATGCAATTTTGCTTCTCAAGTCAATTTATCTTGTGTTAAGAATGTTTAGATATTTTTACTGGAAAACAATACAAAAATACTCTGTAAGACATATATATATATATATATATTTTTGTGCAGTGCGTACAGTGACCCCAAACATTATTTGGACAATTGAGTCACACTTAAAATTGTCTGAATATCATTGTCAAATACCTTTTGGGGCCAGTGTATACATGCAATTCTTTAGCATGATATGTAAATATATCATAGTTGTTCAGTATCATATACTGTGTCAAAGTACAGTACCATGGTCTCTGATCACTGTATTGTGGTACCACTACAATACTTGTTTGTAAGGGAATAGTAGTTGTCAATATATCACCTTTGATTAGCACTCATAACAACTGCTGGATATAGTGGATATACTGTAAGTGGATATAAAAAAGTAAACATAAATATTTTATGGTGTTTTCAGATACAGGAAGAGAGACTGGCCATCGTAGAGAGAGATAATAATCTACTGGCAGGCAGACTGGCAACTATCACACGATCTAAAGGTCTCGTGGACCACCAGAACGATTATTCAGAGTACAGGTGAGTGACAAAAAACTAATAGCACACCCAAAAATGGCAGATGATTTGAAGTACCATTCATGTCTGTAGCACTAATGCTGCAGGATGAGCACACTGAATGTTTAATATTTAGTATTACACTGCAAAAAATAAGATATAAGTCTGTAGCCTTTAGACTCCTTGTTAGTGCACCCGCCTCCCATGCTGGAGACGCTGGCTTGAATCCCGCCCAGAGTGGGTCGAGTAGGACCGTGACCCAGATGGGAGTGAGGTTTAGGGGGGTGAGTGTAACAGTAGCCAGCTGGTAGGTAGCTGTGCAGTGTGTAAACCTCACTCTCCTAGCCTCAAGAGGTGCACTAGCGACTGGCGCTAGAGGTTGTAGCTTTTAGACTCCTTGTTAGTGCACCCGCCTCCCATGCTTGAGATGCCAGTTCGAATCCCGCTCAGAGCGGGTCGAGTAGTACTGGGTACAGTGGTGCCGTGGTGCCGTGACCCTGATGGGAGTGAGGTTTAGGGGTGAGAGTAACAGTAGCCAGCTGGTAAGTACAGTAGCTGTACAGTGTGTAAACCTCACTCCCCTGGCCTCAAGAGGTGCAATAGCGACTGATGCTAAAGGCCGTAGCTTTTAGACTCTTTGTTAGCGCACCCACTTCCCATGCTGGAGACGCCGGTTCGAATCCCGCTCAAAGCGGGTCGATTACGACCGGGTACACTAACAACATTTTGTGTGGTTTATGCTTATAACGAGAAAAAACTATTTGCCAATGGGGTAAGAAAAAACCTTGATTCAAACGTGAAGCGTGTTTATTTTTCTTACTCCATTGGCAAATAGGCTTTTCTCATTATAAGCATAAATCGCACCAAATTTAGTTAGATTTCACTGAAAACATGACTTGATATCTTATGCCATTCTGATTCTCAAGTAATTTTCTCTTTTTTTAGGGATGTTAAGATACTGTATATCCACTGGAAAATAATTTGAGCAATAATAATAGTGATGCTTGACTTATCAAAAAAAAAGTTAAATAATTGCAAAATAAAATGGTTTACGTATTGTGTGGTGTGTTCTCTCTTAGGCCATGTCCAAACTAATACATTTTCGCTTTTAAGAAAACACATTAATTTAGCTACGTTCACGCCTCTCATCCACACTAGACCTCAATCTTCCTCCAACGAAAACAGCATTTAGAAAACACTCTCCATTACCGCATACTTTGGAAAATGATGAGGCTGGGAAACTGAAAGTGGATTAGTGTGGATGTGCTTAAACTTACAAAATAAACACCTTTTCCCATACAGAGTAAACAGCAGCTTTAACTGTCCAGTGTTTGGCTAGTTAACATGGTGACTTCGTTTGGAGGTTTACCTCCCTGTGTTTATATGTGATAGGTTTCAGTTTTCTTTATCTCTCAGAGTGGTTAGGGTTAGGATTAGGTTTAGGATTAACCCTAACTGATGTCATCTCCTGATCTTCCTGTCTCAAATTGACAACTTGAATAATTAATGCATGCTCGGCTGTTGACAAAGGCTTTATGAATTATTGAGAGACACATAACCTACTCTCCTATCAAACATGAGGTATTCTAGTCACGTACAAACACTGAGCTGTGCAGGTCAGTTGCCAGGTTGTGTCTTGGATGTTTACATCTACAGTGTCATTGTGCCAGAGTTACAGGGTCTATTTAGGCTTTCTTGTTGGTAGTAATTAGAACTCAGAATCCACTAGCAACCACCCAGTACACCCTTGCAATTGCATAGCAACATGAAAAAAACACAGTACCCTTTAGTAACCATCTAGCAACTACAAGGAACACCCTAGCAACCGCATACCAATGCCCTGGCATTGCAAGTTTTGCATGTTCTGACAAACTTGATGCAAACGTGCCACACATTTCCCACTCATTATTTTCACATGCAAATGAGCTTGCAATTTGCCGAAGTTTTCAGCTCTTCAGAGGTAGTAGTAAATATGCAGCAAACCTTTGGCATCAATGAAGAGTTTGCTACAAAGCTCATTTGCATGTGAAAATAATGAGTACCGATATCACGACTAATTTACGGTAAGTTTGCCAGAACTCTCGATTTTTGTAAGGGGTCGCATTGGTGCATCAATGCACTGCTTAACGTGAAGGTTAAGTGCCGCTTTGATCTCCACATGAAAAGTGCTGCAGAGTCGTCTTTTTTTTATTTTTATTTAGCACTGGAGTATTCAACAAAAACATTGGCTAACGCTTTGAGAAGTCAGAAGCAGTGGGGTCACTCCATAGAGCTCAATGTATTCAGCAACTCTGACGTGAGTCTTCAGAAAATGTAAAACTTACAGTGGTTTAAAATGTATAGTGGCAAATAACAGAATAATATATCAATATTAACCATGACTACATATTTGCATATTTTACAGTCTGAATGCTGAAAAACGGAGGGAGGAGCTTTTACAGGTGACAAAGGAAAACCTGGCGATCTACCAACGAATTACGGCACGGAAATCTGAATACAGGCGGGAACTCTGGGAGGAGGACTGGGAGAAAGTAGAAAGAAGGAGAGATGACATCGCTCGCTATCCGCGAGGAGTGACCAATAAACAGGTTTGATACGAAATCACATGGATAAACATACTTCTAACAGGTGGAAACCAACTGGACAGAGTTTAACTGGTTAGCATAATCCAGTTAGCGCTTGCTCATACTGTAGATGCTACACCATTCTTTCTCCATTGACAATCATTCAAAAGTAGCTGTGCATTCTGACAAAATAAACTCTTTTGCAAGCGAAATATAATTCACAAATATTTCTTTATATCATAGTAGTATATATATATAATATATAGTAAATATTTCTTTATATGTTCTGCCAGAGCCATATTTCTTTCTCTGTGACAGAAATCTAAGAAGAGTGTAAAGTTTTCTGGAGGGGCGTCAGGACAGAGTCAGCGGTCGTCCAGCGGTGTGGAAGAAGACCACAGCGGAGAAATCACACGCCAACACTCACCACAACCAGTGAAATAAACTCAACCATGTTACTCAACCCTGTTTTCCTGTTCAACCACTGGGTGGCGCCATAATGATTCTGATTGCCGATGGACTGTTTTCTGGTTCCGGTCTCTATGAGAACCAATATAAAAACTACCAAAACCAGCAATCCAGATTTGAGGCGGACCAATAAATCGGTTTTAACAATTAATCTGTGATAATAGTTGATTTTTGGAACTAACGGTTATCCACAAAAATCAATGCCCATAGTTTTTTTTTTTTTATTCATCATCAATAAACCTCATCTGGTGAATATATAGGTTGTAAAAAGCTTAATTTGGTAAATACTTGCATCTAGAGCATTGTAGTGGAGCTAAGTCTCTGTCATTTCAAAATAAAAGTCCTGGTGTATTTCAGGCTTGTTTATAGTTAAAAGTCCCTTGTTATGCACTAAATTAAAAATGTTTATAGTTATTATTGGGATTTTGGTTGCACAATAAACTGATTTCGGGATTTTAATCATTTTGGAGCCGCAATGTCTGTGCCCTTCATAGTAAGGAAAGACTACGAAATTTTGTATCATTCTATAATTCGATTTTAAGAACGTTTCCATCACCTTAGTTATCGTTATCGGCAGAATCCACTATCAGTCGACCTCTAATCCAGATGGATCATTTTAAGTGTTAGTCGGAGTAAAATGTAGTTCAGGCTCAACTTGTGCAGTTATTGGCTGTCATAACAACTCAAAGTAGTTAATGATATCAACGTAAATAACTGACTCCTTAAACTTTGACGGGTGTCAAAATACGGTCATCGCGACTCTGTAATCGGCACTATGGAGCCGTTTTTTTATTTGGCAATTTTTTACAAATTCTATACGTGAAACATCACATCATCTGCCGAAAACATATGCCGATGCAAGTGAAAACAATGGGGACCAGAACACGAAAACAGGCTTCCCTTATGAATCGTGGAACACCTAAGCATTCAGGAAAAATGTAGATAGGAATAGTTCACACAAAAATGAAAATTCTGTCATCAATTATGGTGTGTCCACGTCATTGCAGAAGTATATTTATGACAAGTTTTCGACTTGTCAAAAGCATTCACATCTTCGTAGAACTCGTAATAACAAGTTATTAACTGGGAATTCTCAATGCTCTGACTTGACAGTTGTGACGTCATGTAAAATGAATCAGTATTGCAGAGGCCTCAACAGTAAACCCTTAAATGCATAGGTGTTTTGCCAAACATTATTAGGCATAAGAGGTCCTCGAGTCTTTAGCGACCCGGCACGTATATTTATCACAAATGGATGCTCATAAATGGCCAGTTAGAGTAAAAATGTTAAAAAATTTCAAGACAATTGGAAAAGAATAGAACGGAAATATTTCTGATATACAGTGCATTCAGAAAGTATTCAGACCCTTTCATTTTTGTCACATTTTGTTATGTTGTAGCCTTATGCTAAAATTCTTTAAAAAAAATTTTTCACATCAATCTACACTCCATACCCCACAATGACAAAGTAAAAAACTGATTTTTATAACTTTGCCAATTTATTAAAAATAAAAAACTGAAATATCACATTGACATAAGTATTCAGACCCTTAACTCAGTACTTAGTTGAAGCACCTTTGGCAGCGATTACAGCCTCAAGTCTTTTTGGGTATGAGGCGAAAGTTTTGCACACCTGGATTTGGGGATTTTCTGCCATTCTTCTCTGCAGATCCTCTCAAGCTCTGTCAGGTTGGATGGGGACCGTCGGTGGACAGCCATTTTCAGGTCTCTCCAGAGATGTTCGATTGGGTTCAATTCCGGGCTCTGGCTGGGCCACTCAAGGACATTCATAGAGTTGTCCCTAAACCACACTTGTGTTGTCTTGGCTGTGTGCTTAGGGTCATTGTCCTGTTGGAAGGTGAACCTTCAGCACAGTCTGAGGTCCTGAGCACTCTGGACCAGGTTTTCATTAAGGATATCTCTGTATTTTGCTGTGTTCAGCTTTCCTTCAACCCTGACCAGTCCCCCAGTCCCTGCCACTGAAAAACACTCCCACAGCATGATGCTACCACCACCATGCTTCACCGTTGGGATGGTATTGCGCAGGTGATGAGCGGTGCCTGGTTTCCTCCAGACATGACTCTTGGAATTAAGGCCAAACAGTTCAATCTTTGTTTCATCAGACCAGAGAATCTTGTTTCTCACAGTCTGAGAGTCCTTTAGGTGCTTTTTTATGTGTCTTGCACTGAGGAGAGGCTTCCGTCTGGACACTCTGCCATAAAGCCCAGATCGGTGGAGTGTTGCAGTCATGGTTGTCCCTCTGCAAGTTTCACCCATCTCCACACACGATCTCTGGAGCTCAACCAGAGTGACCATCGGGTTCTTGGTCACCTCTCTTACCAAGGCCCTTCTCCCCCGATTGCTCAGTCTGGCCAGTCGGCCAGCTCTTGGAAGAGTCCTGGTTGTTCCAAACTTCTTCCATTTAAGAATTATGGAGGCCACTGTGCTCTTGGGAACCTTCAATGCAGATTACATTTTTTTGGTAGCCTTCCCCAAATCTGTGCCTTGACACAATCCTGTCTCTGAGCTCTGCAGGCAGTTCCTTTGACCTCATGGCTTGGTTTTTGCTCTGATATACATTTTCAGCTGTGAGATAAATGACAATAGCCAAATCATCCTGTTCATGTGTTACACTTGCTATAGTTTACTTGCTATTGTTTTACTTTCTTCATCAAATAGCAGCATCAAATGTAAATCAAGCAAATCACTGAAACAGCAGCGCCACCTTGAGTAAGAAATAGCACGTATAATATGTATGTGTACACGCGCATATGGAACACTGATAATTCGCCACCATTGCACAGACAGTTGACATGATACAGTAGTCATTTGTATGCATATAGCACTCACATAAACAAGGAAATGTTTATAATGTGATAATAAACTTATATAGATATGAAATAATAATACAAATGATTTATGAAGTGCAAGCAATAAAACAACACTATTACTTAGCTCAGGTCTTTAATGACCCTATTCACTTAATTAAACAGTTGTTTTGTGTGTGTGCAAATTTTGTAAAAATTTTTTTTACTCCTAAAATGGATGAGGAACAGTGGGTGTAATGAGGTCCCGGCTCACTATAAAGACCCAAGGTAACCTATGCATTAAAGGGTTAAAGTAAGTAATAGTAAACATTTCTGTTTGATATGCCATTGTTACTTGCAGCACTTTTGTTTTGTTATTAAACATTTTGCAAGAGCATATGGAGATGAATTAATTTAGAAATAAACATTGTACTGCTATCAACAAAGCCGTTTGGCGTTATGAGTGTTGCACTGAAATGAATACCTTTCTAGATCGTCAACGGGAACAGCTCCAGGTAGGTATAGCTGCAGGCCAGAGACCTACAAATGGGGGCGGAATCTCCAGATGAGGGCGGAGTTAGTCTAAAAGGGGGCGTGGTTACTCCAATAGGGGGCGTCACTTCCACTCATGGTTAAGGTTCCACTCAAGGCCCCTTACCACATAGTCCACAGTTTTAGCAATAAATGCAGTATTAATAGTGAGTTATTATTAATAAAATCTGTATATCCTTTTTTATATGCTAAAATGAGAACTTTCCTGACCCATGCCTTATAAAAAACATCTTATATATATATATATATGTATATATGTATCCTTTCGATTATTTATCTTCTTTATCTTGTATATGCATACATTGTTTTTGGTTTATAATATTTTTTAAATGTTTTTTTCCTTCACCTGCACTTCTTTATGTCTCAGTGATTGCATTCATACATTGTTTGATCTGTGTAATTGTATACATCTTATTGAACCTTTATATACATAGAGTTAGCACAATGTGAGGACTTTTCAGACGGTCCCTTACCCACCATAGGCAAAATTTCCAACTTATATCAGTCTTACAGTTTTTCTCAATCTCTTTGGATCAGTTCTCGAATGAGAATTATTATTTTTTCAAAACATTACATTCAAATCTCTGAACAATTATTTTTTGAATTCCAGATTTGAGTTCCTTATTCATTTAAGAAAACTGCACGTGTTTTGGCACATGTGTGCAAAAGAGTATGTACGATTGTCTACAGTTTGCACAATAACTAAATGCACATGTCTTGCTGATCAAAACTGATGAGATGATTCTCAGTGAAATTGTCACTCGTCACAACTTCTAAACATTCTTTCATCGTGTGAGCCATCACATGCAAAATGATCCATCCATTTATCAAAATCTGTCAGACATACATGTATATTCCATACATATCTATGACATGGGATGTTTTTTCATTGTTGCAGGGTTTTTTTTTTTTTTTTTTGCCATGGATGTCATTTTGTGTATATATGACTTAACATGTAAGAAATGTGTAAAAATGGACATATGTAAGTTTTCTGTTTACATGTAACACATTGCTACAAAAATACATTTACTGTATAATGTGCATATTCTCTTTCTGTTTACTATAGTATTGTACAGTATTGACTTTCTCCAGTAAACTTTTACCTACTGTTGAAATCAGTGTCTATAAAGCTCAGTGTGATGCACAATAGCAGTCAACTAGACAAAACTGACATTCTTGTATAGTACAGTAAGCAGTCAGTGTCAACAAAAAAAGTTGAACAAAAATGAAATTTGTATATAATGAACATTTCCAGGATTGACTGCCATGGTGAAAAAAACATCTAAACATTTTGACCAGTACTGCTCACTTGATGAAAAAAAAAAAAAAAAAAATAATCATCAACACTTTTCATTTAGGTGGCACTGGCCAATTTACTGTCACAAGAATTAGGTTTTAAAGCATGAATTAAATGTTTTGGGTGAGTTACTACATTTTGCAGACATGCAATAGAGTTGTGATGTCCCATAAAACAGTTGTGACAATTGCAATTGCAGTTTAGAGAATGTTAAGACGGTTTCAGAAAATGAGCCAAAGCGATTGAGAAAAACTGTAAATTAGCAATCTGGAACGATTTCACCGTGACGGCATCTGACCATCTTAAATACGGGACAAATCGCATACCTTAATGATTCGAAACGGGAAGCATAATTTCATCTTTAAATACGGGATGATCCTGTATTTTACGGGACGGGTGGCAACCCTAGGCCACAGCCACCCCTGGCCATCCCCTAGCTCCACCCCTGATTGGGAATGACAATGAGGCTGTGTGGGACAGATTTACCATCTCTTCAATGGCACGAACGGTATAAAGCTGTGTAAAGCTCCTAGATCACATCTGAACATCTGAGTAATAAGATCTTCATCATAGTTTCTAAGTGTACAACAACCATCAACCATGTTTCTTTTTTGGGGGATTTTCTCCTCAATTTGGAATGCCCAATTCCCAATGCACTCTAAGTCCTCGTGATGGCGTAGTGACTCGCCTCAATCCGGGTGGTGGAGGATGAATCTCAGTTGCCTCCACGTCCGAGACCGTCAATCCGTGCATCTTATCACGTGGCTTGTTGAGAACGTTACTGCGGAGACGTAGCGTGTGTGGAGGCTTCACGCTATTCTCCGCGCCATCCACACACAACTCACCACACGACCCACCGAGAGCGAGAACCACATTATAGCGACCACGAGGAGGTTACCCTATGTGACTCTACCCTCCCTAGCAACCGGGCCAATTTGGTTGCTTAGGAGACCTGGCTGGAGTCACTCAGCACGCCCTGGATTCTAACTCATGCCTCCAGGTGTGATAGTCAGCGTCAACACTCGCTGAGCTCCCCAGGCCCCCATCAACCATGTTTCTTTAGAATCTCCCAAACTTCTCCAGATCCTGAAAATAAAAGAGATACAAAGCAGAAACCATGTCTCAGTGTTGTTGTTCTTAATAACACAGTTTGGACTGAGATTATGGAGGACAATTTGACATTCTTGAGCAGAATTTTAAGCCCAACATCTCTACCCTGATAGCACACGTACAGTACATCACCCAGACGTCTGTTTGATGTGTGTTTACATCTAGAAGACGTTTATTTTACATTGTTTGCTCATCTGCAATACAACATTTCCTCTCAGATGTCAATAAGACATTCAGCAGACATCTTTGAGACGTTTATGATTTAGAATGATTGTAAATCTGATCTTTTAAAGATGTTCAGCACACGTGCATCTCCGAGATGTCTGTTTTAGATCTTTTCATTTGGAAAGCATCACATTCTAATTAACATCTGATAAAGATTTACAATCATTCTAAATCATAAACATCTCAAAGACATCTGCTGAACGTCTTATAGACATCTGAGAGGAAATGTCGTATTGCAGGTGAGCAAACAATGTAAAATAGACGTCTTCTAGATGTAAACACACACATCATACAGATGTCTGGTGATGTATGTGTGCTATCAGGGAAAAGGCTGCCTGATTCAAAACATACGTTCTTGTCATGCTCTTTTCTTAAGAACCATAAATTATGACAATGGAAGTACAAATAAGATTTGAGAGCTACTGTGGAATAATTAACTTAAATTTGTGTTGGTTCATCACACAAAGACTTCAGAAGACTTGAAATACAGCGCACCAGTCATTTGGACTACTGTTATGACAACAGCATCTGTCCCAGTATACTTTCATTGTATGAAAAAGAGCAGCGTAAACATTCGGCCTTACCAACCCCAGGACGAAAGCTTCACACCTGCTGAAATCTGGATGAATCTCACAGGCACTGGACACCGATTTGAGGAAAACTTCCAGATGTTGCGGCTACGGATGTCAGTTCCTCAAGAATAATCCATCATGCCAGTTAAACTGGTGAGAAAGCTCCTATTCACAGCATTCGGCTGAAGGTTATTATCTCCTTCAGTTATTGTTCTGCACAACTGTGGCTTTATGGAGCACATGGGGAGGGAAACGCCAGAACCACAAAGACTGAGAGACTGGCAGGAAAGCTTCTGAGCTGATTGGCAAAGCCAGGATGGAAGAACACTAAGGTCAAGGAACAGACCGAAAGAAACTGGCAGTATTTACTAACCCATATGCCATACTGTGTCATTTATTTATTTTTTGAGTTCTGTTTAGATCAAACACACACACACACACACACACACACACGCATATCCTGTAATAAAAATACACTATATCATGAAAAGTTTTTGAAACCATTCCCACAAAAAAACTTAGTCACATAAAACAGAATATTTTAATAGAAAAATACATTTGAGTCCAGGGTCCACAAAACCAGAGCGTTTCCGCATAGAAAACCATAAAGAAAGTGTGTACTGGGATAAATCTGAAAATACAGAGTTGCAAACTGGAAAACTGCTTTTCCAGAAGATGGAATGACAATTGGAATGACAATGTGCTACTTAGTACCAAAGAGCAAAATTACAGTGTTCAGCGTGCAAATCTCATGTTTACTCGTTCCAAATCTAAACCGCAAGCGTCAGCATAATCAAATATGATGCTGAGTTCGAAAAAAAGCTGGATGTTGGAAACAAAAGTCTGAGACCACACTAAAAATCTGTTATTATTTAACCATTTAACCCTGTTAATAAAGTTACGTTTTTGGGAATTTGAAAAATTAAATCAAAGGAAAGCTATGACATAACATGAAAAACAAATATGTGATATTCTCCACAATTTGACTAACCAAATGTAAGCAAATCTGTGACATTAACCATGTTAACTTGCACAAACGTTCAGATTTCTTTGCTTTCACTGAAGCACACAAGACGTTTTTAGGAACATTCTCAAATCAAGCTGGATAACATGGTAAATCAATTTTATTAAATTAGAATATTGCAAAATAGAAACATTTTCACTAGTGTTTTTTTGCCCTTCACTGTATATTAAAAACACAAAACACTGAAAGTTACACAAAGAACCAACATAGAATAAATATGACAATTAATATCTGTATTGCTGTTATTAAACCATCAACTCAATATTCATGAGTTTAATAACTCAAGCTCAAGCTAATCAATTTAAAGTTTAAAAAATATGAAACATGTATTTATTGTAAACACAACTGCAATAAATATTTACATACAGGATTAGGGCTGGGTGATATAGCTAAAAATGTATATCTCAATATTTTTCAGCCTTTTGATAATATTTCATTTATCTTGATATTTAAGTATTTGCTCTGAAATGGCTTAAAAAAAAAGGGTGTCAGAGGAACCATCATTTCAACTGGACAGTCTTGGTAGCCAAGTAGATTCAAAATGATTCATGAAAGAATAAAAAATAACAATACATTAAATAAATTGCAAACTTGCTGCAAATTATGGGGTCAAGCACACCAATGGCAAACATTTTGATTGAATTTAGAATTCCTGTGATGATTTTAAGCAAAGATATTAGTTTAATGACTTTCAGTCTAATACAAATGAAGTTTTGACCAATAGGTGGCACTTTTGGGCTTTTTTTTGTGTTTTTTTTGTGTTTTGGGGGGGTGTTGGTCACAATACCACATTTGAAGTTTCATGTCAGTATGGCAAAACATCCATGCGATACAGCCTCTGATCCTTATTGGTATCTTGCCATTTCATTTGTTTATGCATTACACGAGAACAGTTTGGTCTATCAAAAAGCTTTTCATGAATTTTTGTCAGGAGTGTGCCTAGATGATATACGGCAAATTTCAAGTGAATCAGACATACAGTATAAGAGTTTGAAAAAGTAGGTTTCTCGAAAAATTATAAATGGCGGAAAACATAGTGGATGGAGTCTAAAAATGATTAGATCTATTGAGACTCGCCATGACCCAAGAAACCAAAATAAAAAAAAAAATTTCTAATACTTACGGTTCAAAAGTTATAAGCCAAAACGTAAGTGAAATTTAAACTGTTGGTGGCGCTAGATGGTTTGTGTTAGAGACCCCAAATTTTTTGGGGGGGCTAGTCATGCCCATCCCTATCAGTGTGCCAAATTTCACCATTTTCCTACATTCAGTTCTGTGGGCTACCATAGACTACAAGAGCAGAAGCAGAATAATAAGAAAACTATAAGATGCAATAGATGCATACACAACGATAGCATATATCTTATTAAAATATTTTAATATGAAAATTCTGCAGGAACTTCCATGAACACTTCAGAACAAAATGTAAAAAAATTAAACGCACATTTTTGCTACTGAAGTTTAAATCAGCAGCGCTATTAAACATTTCAATCTTAACGCGCTGATACTCGTGAAAGTGAAACTAGTCTAGTGACACAATCTTTAGGAAATTTTATGGCAAAATAAATAGTGCATTAGGGTTGATTTTCGCAATGTTGGTTAATTTTATATCGCCTTCAAAATCATTGTGAATATATTGCGAATATTCGTTACAGTATATCACCCGGCCCTTCTTAGTATGCCATAGAGCACTCCCATTGTAGGCGCAAGATGACAGCTGCTCGCTTGTTGTTGTTGTGCAATTTACAAAAAGAAAAAAGTTACCCATAAGTTATTTTGCTTTAGTTGAAGAAATCTTTAGAGATTGCTTCCACAAAGTTCGGCGCGGACATTAGTATCCCAATGGTGCAAAGGATTGTGAAAATTGAAAACGCCATGAGGCACAAACGATCAATTACCGCGGCTGCGAACTTCCATTCGTTGCACAATCTTTCGTCTTCGTCCTGGTTGCGAAACCTTGTTGCAATGTACTTCACTTCCTCTAAAATTTTCGCCAGTTCCAGTTCCATAGCTCCGCCCACAATGCTTCCACTAACCCTGCCCCCAGTCCCAGCCCCACCCCCTAGTGTTGGCACCGTTGCCCCTGGCAACAACACGTCCTCCTGACTGCAGCCCATCAGTCGCCCACAGAGCACACCCGAATCGTGCGGGGACGTGTAGTGGACGCCCTCCATACCTCTGAACCCGATGTACAGCATGTTGCCGTTGGTGGGCTGCAGCGCCCCCTGGCTGACAGAGAGCTCTACGCTGGATACGCTGCCACGGCGAGGATGTTTGTTATTGCACGCGAGTCGGATCCGTTCCTCGCCAGGCCGTCGCATACGGAGGAACCAGGCGCACCAGTTGAGGAGGAGAACACGGGTCTGCGTAACAAAACAGAACCATGATTCAGAACAATCCAAGCGATTTAAACACAATTCAGTGATAACTGTTTTTAAACATAAACTTTGATGTCCTGCAATTTCCCTCATTGTATATACAGTTGTGTTAGGGCTGCACAATTAATCGAAATAAAATGTAAATGCCGATATGACCTCGTCAGATTAATGAATTGTGCAGCTCTATTTGAGGGTCATGATAAGGTGTTTTCAGTAGTTTAAGAGCAGTTCTGTGCTGGATACACATGAATTTGTAATGAGAAGCACATTAAAGATCTGTTGTACACAGAAACTTAAAAGTCTTCAGTTTTCTGCCAAAATAAAGGCTTGAGGATTTAACCACACCACACAGTAATGACAAGTTGCAGTTAAGAAAAATTATTATAGAAATACATTATTATTGTATAATAATAATATTAGTTGTAGTATTATCATACAATATTAGGCTAATATATTTCTATAATAATTTCTTAACCTAAAAATAACAACAAAGTTATAATAATAATTTTTATTATTATTATTTAAAGATAATAAATAAAGTATTTAATTACAATAACATAATATTCAAGTTGACTGGGTACCAAAAGATAATGACAAAGAATATGACGTATAAAATAATCTTACAATATATACAGTATATATATATAATTATTTGTGCTGTCAATTGATACATTTATTTAATAAAATTAATTATATGGTATACCGATTAATTAATTGAATTAATCTCAATTAATCGCATATTTAAATATTTGCTGAGAAAGCCCCTCAAATAACAATAATTCAATATATAATAATTAAATAATTAAAAATAGTTATATTTAAATAATTATAAATAAAACATATACTGTATATTATTTAAAAAAATAATTCAGATAATTCAAATGCATTACATTATTGCGGCAGACGAGTTAATAATTGATAAGAAAACACAAAATTGTATTCAGAATTCAATATATTGTTTATTTCCATAATACTGAACATAAGCCAATCATCAGTCCATCCATCTATTCGTCCATCTGTCCGTCTATCTATCTCTCACTCTCTCACCATCCGTCTATCCATCCGTCCATCTGTCTGTCTATCTATCTATCTGTCCGTCTATCTATCTATCTATCTGTCCGTCCACCTGTCTGTCTCTCTATCTATCTGTCTGTCTGTTCGTCCATCTGTCTGTCTATCTATCTATCTATCTGTCCGTCTGTCCGTCCATCTATCTATCTATCTATCTATCTGTCCGTCCACCTGTCTGTCTCTCTCTCTATCTATCTATCTGTCTGTCTGTTCGTCCATCTGTCTGTCTATCTATCTATCTATCTATCTGTCCGTCTGTCCGTCCATCTATCTATCTATCTATCTGTCCGTCCACCTGTCTGTCTCTCTCTCTATCTATCTATCTGTCTGTCCGTCCGTCTATCTCTCTGTCTGTCTGTCCATCTATCTATCTATCTATCTGTCTGTCTGTCTATCTATCTATCTGTCCGTCCACCTCTCTGTCTCTCTATCTAGCTATCTTTCTGTCTGTCCGTCTGTCTCTCTCTCTATCTATCTGTCCATCCATCTATCTATCTATCTATCTGTCTGTCTGTCCGTCCGTCCGTCTATCTATCTGTCCGTCCACCTCTCTGTCTCTCTATCTATCTATCTGTCTCTCTATCTGTCTGTCTGTCTGTCCGTCCGTCCGTCCGTCTATCTTTCTATCTATCTGTCTGTCTGTCTGTCTATCTATCTGTCCGTCTGTCCGTCCGTCTATCTATCTGTCCGTCCACCTCTCTGTCTCTCTATCTATCTATCTGTCTCTCTATCTGTCTGTCTGTCTGTCCGTCCGTCCGTCCGTCCGTCTATCTTTCTATCTATCTGTCTGTCTGTCTGTCTATCTATCTGTCCGTCTGTCCGTCCGTCTATCTATCTGTCCGTCCACCTCTCTGTCTCTCTATCTATCTATCTGTCTCTCTATCTGTCTGTCTGTCTGTCTGTCCGTCCGTCCGTCCGTCTATCTTTCTATCTATCTGTCTGTCTGTCTGTCTATCTATCTGTCCGTCCGTCTATCTATCTATCTGTCCGTCCACCTCTCTGTCTCTCTATCTATCTATCTGTCTGTCTGTCTATCTATCTGTCCGTCTGTCCATCCGTCTGTCTATCTATCTATCTGTCCGTCCGTCTATCTATCTATCTGTCCGTCTGCCTCTCTGTCTCTCTATCTAGCTATCTGTCTGTCTGTCCATCTGTCTCTCTCTCTCTCTCTATCTATCTGTCCATCCATCTATCTATCTATCTGTCTGTCCGTCCGTCTATCTGTCCGTCTGTCTGTCCATCCGTCTATCTATCTATCTGTCCGTCCACCTCTCTGTCTCTCTATCTATCTATCTGTCTGTCTGTCCGTCCATCTATCTATCTGTCCATCCACCTCTCTGTCTCTCTATCTATCTATCTGTCTGTCCGTCTGTCTATCTATCTATCTATCTGTCCATCCACCTCTCTGTCTCTCTATCTATCTATCTGTCTGTCCGTCCGTCCATCTATCTATCTCTCTGTCCGTCCGTCTATCTATCTATCTGTCTGTCTATCTATCTGTCCATCTGTCCGTCCGTCTATCTATCTATCTGTCCATCCACCTCTCTGTCTCTCTATCTAGCTATCTGTCTGTCTGTCCGTCTGTCTCTCTCTCTATCTATCTGTCCATCCATCTATCTATCTATCTATCTGTCTGTCCGTCTATCTATCTGTCCGTCTGCCTGTCTGTCTCTCTATCTATCTGTCTGTCCGTCCATCTATCTATCTATCTGTCTGTCCGTCTATCTACCTATCTGTCCTTCTGTCTGTCTGTCTATCTATCCATTCGTCCATCCGTCCGTCCGTCCGTCTATCTATCTAGCATCTATCTATCTATCTCTCTGTCTGTCTGTCCATCCGTCTATCTATCTATCTGTCCGTCTATCTATCTATCTGTCCATCCGTCTATCTATCTATCTGTCCGTCCACCTCTCTGTCTCTCTATCTATCTATCTATCTGTTGTCCGTCCGTCTATCTATCTGTCCGTCCACCTGTCTGTCTCTCTATCTATCTGTCTGTCCGTCTCTCTCTATCTATCTATCTATCTGTTGTCCGTCCGTCTATCTATCTGTCCGTCCACCTGTCTGTCTCTCTATCTATCTGTCTGTCCGTCTCTCTCTCTCTATCTATCTCTGTCTGTCCATCCGTCCATCTATCTATCTGTCTGTCCGTCTATCTACCTATCTGTCCTTCTGTCTGTCTGTCTGTCTGTCTATCTATCCGTTCGTCCATCCGTCCCTCCATCTATCTATCTATTTAGCCATCTATCTATCTATCTATCTATCTATCTATCTATCTGTCTGTCTGTCTGTCTGTCTATCAACTAGAAAAACATACATGGTCATAACATTTTTGTGATAATTAGTATGTTTGAATTAACTGTAGCGTAACAAGCACTTAACACTCTTGCATAACTTAGTGACGTTTCCAGTTAATTAGTAAAAGATCTGCTGAGTCAATATTATGACTAAATCAATGCAGGGGATGAAATATTTGCTGTATTGCCATATTGCTGTTGGGTTTTCCAAAGGCGTGCGCTTCGTCCTCCTAATTGGTGCTTGAATATTAATTGCAATCCTTGGTAATGTGGGCCTGAAATATCTTTCACAAACAATAATGTAAACTAATTATTAATGGTCACTATGTTAAACCTGGAAAAATGTGTTTGTTCCATGGCAACCCCAGGAGTTTGTCTAATGCGTTTGGTAGATAGTCTCATGTGCACACTATGAATACAGTACTCAGGTCAGAGTCTATTCATATTCATGTCACAGACAAGCGGGCCTATCATACTTACAAAAACACTTTGACCTTCAACATTTGAATGTGAATACAGAGAGAGAGAGAGAGAGAGAGAGAGAGAGAGAGAGCTAAGGTAAAAAAAAAAAGAAAAGAAAAACATACATATGAAAACAGCTCTACTATGATTAACATGTTTTCAATTTCTGAGTTCAAAGACATTAGATATTTTTTGGGGGGGGGCTTAATTTTTTTTAAAATGGTGTAACTGTCTGGACTCCAGAGACTAAATAAAATAAAATTAAATACAATTAATTGTATTTAATTGTATTTAATTTCTTGAAGTCTCATTAAAGCTGAAATTCTTGATAAAAATAAATGCATAGTTTTTTTTAAATTATGAAACCAAAATGTACACAAAGATTAAATTTCTACGAACTTGATACATGTGTTTTAAACTAAATTTTTAAAAGATGTATCTTTTTTTTTTTTTTTTATCATCTCTGACAACCTTATTTGTCAATAACCTAAATGCAGAGTCCCGAAACAGAACTTTCCATTTGTTCTAATATTTTGTTATCTAATACAGTGACATTCGGACATTTTTGACACAAGTGTGCCTCACGGGTCCAAATACATTTTGAGACCACTGTATGTAGAAACGCAAAGAGAAGGAGTGGAAAATAAAAAGGAGAACAGAAAGTGAAAGATATGGAGACATCTCTTACCCATCTCGGCATCTTTCCTCCGTCAGGGTCGTGATAATGATACTGCAACACTAGAACTGTAGCGATAACTGACAAACCCACAATCACCATGGTGGTCGCAAAATACTGTGCTGAAACACACACACACACACACGCACACAGACACAAGCATGCACACACGCACGCGCACATACATGCACATACATGCATGCACGCACACACACGCGCACGCACGCACACATGCATGCACACACACACACGCACACACACATGCAAGCACACACGCACACGCACACACGCACGCGCGCACATGCACGCACACACACATGCAAGCACACACACGCACGCACACACGCACACACACACACGCGCACATGCATGCACACACATGCACGCACACACACATGCAAGCACACACACGCACACGCACACACGCACACACACACACAGAGACACACGCACGCACACACGCACGCACGCGCACATGCACATGCACACACATGCACGCACGCACACACATGCACGCATGCACGCACACACATGCACGCACGCACACACATGCACGCACACACACACACACGCACGCACGCACAAACAAACACGCACAAACACACGCACAAACAAACAAACACACACACACACATTCAGCATGTAAAAGTATAGTCCCAAACATGGAAATTCTGTCATCATTTATTCGTCCTCATGTTGTTCCAAACCCATATGTCTTTCTTTCTTCTTGACTTTATCACATGAAAGTGTTTCTCTACAGCAGGGGTCGGCAACCTATGGCACGCGTGCCAATCACTGGCAGGCCAGCACGGCGAGAGAGGAGTAGACTATTTTATTTATATAAATTCTGCACCTGCATTCCAATCTACATCCTGATGTAATCCTTCCTCATGATCAGGCAGCGTGTTTTTATGAGCTGAATGGGAGGCTAAACAAAAAGTTAAAATGTGACAAGACTGCAATACACCCAACAGACTCGTGCAGCGCATGCAAGCCATTCGCACATCACGAGCCGGCAGCGCTTCACTTTCGGTTAATCGCACGAATAAACGTGTCTGCTTTGCTTCAGTCAGACTGTGCGGATGACAGCCTTCATTCAGTGTTTCATTTGTTTCTTTTTACTTTCAGAACAACACCTAACGTAATAAGAAAAACACCACTACTAATCCTTGAGATTCCCAACCCAGCATACAGGTACACCCTCCTTAAACCATGGACATTAAAAATGACATTAAACGATTAAAAGAGAAAACATAAACCCACATGGTGGAGTCTATTCAAAATATTTGAGGTTGTCGGCACAGCCATTGACCAGGAAATTAAAAAATGGCACTCCATGTCAAAAAGGTTGCCGACCCCTGTTCTACACAAACTGAATTCTGTGCATGGTGCAGATAAAGCATTCATGAGATCATCAGTGATGCGTGTCTGAGCTGTGAGAAGAGTTAGAGAGACATTATGAAATGTCATGGATCAGTAAACTGAATCTAATAAGATCCAGAATTCTTATGAATCACTCAGTTCTGTTAGTTGGTTTCTATGGAAACTATTTCAGTACATTTTAATAAAGGGATCAGCCCGTGACAATAACGGGCCACTTGATTAATTTTATTAAAAGTGTTTTTCTTCAGCTGAATGGTGGATTTTTCAGTGAATTATGACATATTATTATGACAAAGCTATGACCTACAGAATACAATAATATTGTATAATATAATGACTACTTTTATGAAACTCATTTTTGTGTGTATTCACAAGGTCAACATTTTATATGAATTGCTTTATTTGTTTTATTGAGGTTTGCTATACTTTCAACCATGTTATAAAAATTTGGGCATGTCTAAATACAGTTTTAAATCTGTATTTGTCGTATTTTGTGTATGATTTCAATATTTGCTTGCAATAAGCAATAAATGTGAATGCATTATAAATATACGTGTGTGCATATATCTACTGTGTATATATATATATATATATATATATATATATTTATAAATATTACGATATCCTGATTTGTCATTATTTTGTGTGTGATTTTGTTATTTGCTTGCAATTAGCAATAAATAAACGTAAAAATTAAAATGTATTCAATATATATATATATATATAATAAAATATTTGCCGTTATTTTATGTGATTTTGTTATTTGCTCGCAATTAGCAATAAATAAACGTAAAAATTAAAATTTATTCAATTAATATATATATATATAATAAAATATTTGCTGTTATTTTGTGTGATTTCGTTATTTGCTCGCAATTAGCAATAAATAAACATAAAAATTAAAATGTATTCAATTAAAAATGCAAATATGTTATAAATATATATGTATATATACAGTATGTACAGTATGTGTATATATCTACTGTATATACTGTATAAAAAAATTAATTATAAATGCTAATATTATATATATATAAATATGATAAAATCCTGATTTGTCACTATTTTGTTGACAATAGTTTATCTAACATATCTAAAATATCCTAATGTTCACCACAGGAGAAAGAAAGTCACAAGGGTTTAGAACGACATGAGGGTGAGTAAGTGATGACAGAATATTTATTTTTGGTAAACGTCCCTTTAAAAGCTAGGTTAAAGAATAGTGGCACTTGAAATCAAAATGATCTTGTCTTTGACATTATTTGATGGGACACTGAGGTTTCTGGGGAATAAACAAATGACACCTCCTCGGGCATCGGGGACACTTCAGCACAACAGATGAGCGCGACTCTACCGTTTCAGGGTGAGTGATCGCGTTCAATCCTAATGCACATTTGTGAATGATACATAACCATGAATGTGACGAATGAACTTTTGCAGAGTCTTTCAAGGTCTTGTCATTGTTTGGGGGGTGGGTGTGCAACGTGAAGCATTTACATGTTTCCATTGATCATGGTATAAATACTGGGGGTTGTACTTGCTTGTTTTGATTATTGGGGGGGGCCCCTGGAAACTACGCCCCTGTATGTGTCAATCATATTCATCTTCAAACTGACAAATCAGCACAAAGCATTCTGACTAATCCCCGCCCTGTCACTCTGATGGACAGCCTCACTTACCAATCAGAGGCACTGAATCAGACGTGGCGGGCATTATCTCCGCCACCAGCAGCATGAAGACGGTGAGTGACAGCAATACAGTGATTCCTGTAAAAAAATAAAAATATGAAAATTCATTTAGAAAACAAACATTTCTGAACATTTTAAAATATAAGCAACATCAAACAAGAGTGCTGTTGTACCGAATACACTGCAAAAAAAATCATTTTCTTATCAGTAATCAGTCTAGTGTTGTTTAGCAGTAATATTCTAATTTAATCTAATTAATTTTAGTGAGAATTCAGGCTGGAAACCCCCCCAGCTAATACAAACCTAAGCTTTGCAGGTTTAAGATGGGTGACTAAGACCATCTTAGTTTGGTTTTAGATGTTTTTTCCAGCAGGTTTACGATTAAAACAAGAAAAATTATTCGCCAAATATTTAATAAATAGTAATAAATGAATTTATACTATTAAATGTAGTAATAATATTTACAATAATAAATGTAACTCAAGGGAGAACAAGTTTAATTGTCTTACCCCACTGGCAAATATGTATGTGTGTATATACACAGTATATAAATATATACAACCCTCTACGGACACATTTTCAATTAAATAAATTACAGTGCATCTGGAAAGTATTCACAGCGCTTCACTTTTTCCACATTTTGCTATGTTACAGCCTTATTCCAAAATGGATTAAAATTCATTATTTTCCTTAAAAAAAAAAAAAAATCACCTGTACATAAGTATTCACAGCCTTTGCTCAATACTTTGTTGAAGCACCTTTGGCACCAATTACAGCCTCAAGTCTTTTTGAGTATGATGCTACAAGCTTGGCACACCTATTTTTGGGCAGTTTCTCCCATTCTTCTTTGCAGGACCTCTCAAGCTCCATCAGGTTGGATGGGGAGCGTCGGTGCACAGACATTTTCAGGTCTCTCCAGAGATGTTCAATCGGGTTCAAGTCTGGACTCTGGCTGGGCCACTCAAGGACATTCACAGAGTTGTCCCGGAGCCACTCCTTTGTTATCTTGGCTGTGTGCTTAGGGTCGTTGTCCTGTTGGAAGATGAACCTTCACCCCAGTCTGAGGTCCAGAGCGCTCTGGAGCAGGTTTTCATCAAGGATGTCTCTGTACATTGCTGCATTCATCTTTCCCTCCATTCTGACTAGTCTCCCAGTTCCTGCCGCTGAAAAACATCCCCACAGCATGATGCTGCCACCACCATGCTTCACTGTAGGGATGGTATTGGCCAGGTGATGAGCGGTGCCTGGTTTCCTCCAGACATGATGCTTGCCATTCAGGCCAAAGAGTTCAATCTTTGTTTCTCATGGTCTGAGAGTCCTTCAGGTGCCTTTTGGCAAACTCCAGGTGGGCTGTCATGTGCCTTTTATTGAGGAGTGGCTTCCATCTGGCCACTCTACCATACAGGCCTGATTGGTGGAGTGCTGCAGAGATGGTTGTTCTTCTGGAAGGTTCTCCTCTCTCCACAGAGAAACGCTGGAGCTCTGTCAGAGAGATCATCGGGTTCTTGGTCACCTCCCTGACTAAGGCCCTTCTCCCCCGATCGCTCAGTTTGGCCAGGCGGCCAGCTCTAGGAAGAGTCCTGGTGGTTCCAAACTTCTTCCATTTACGGATGATGGAGGCCACTGTGCTCATTGGGACCTTCAATGCTGCAGAAATTTTTCTGTACCCTTCCCCAGATCTGTGCCTCAATACAATCCTGTCTCGGAGGTCTACAGACAATTCCTTGGACTTCATGACTTGGTTTGTGCTCTGACATGCACTGTTAACTGTGGGACCTTATATAGACAGGTGTGTGCCTTTCCAAATCATGTCCAATCAACTGAATTTACCACAGGTGGACTCCAATCAAGTTGTAGAAACATCTCAAGGATGATCAGTGGAAACAGGATGCACCTGAGCTCAATTTTGAGTGTCACGGCAAAGGCTGTGAATACATATGTACATGTGATTTTTTTCGTTTTTTATTTTTAATAAATTTGCAAAGATTTCAAACAAACTTCTTTCACGTTGTCATTATGGGGTATTGTTTGTAGAATTTTGAGGAAAATAATGAATTTAATCCATTTTGGAATAAGGCTGTAACATAACAAAATGTGGAAAAAGTGAAGCGCTGTGAATACTTTCCAGATGCACTGTAATTATTTAATCAATTGTCAATGGCTAGTAAATTTTAGTTTTTACTTGCCAGACTTTTGACAACAAGATTAATGCAACTGAAAAAATAAATAAATAAATAAATAAATAATATTAGTATAATATAATTACAATATAGTAGTTTCCATAAATATTATTTTATGCAATATAATATGCAAGACTGTACATTTTTATATTTCACTTTTGATCTTTTTTAATCACATTTCACATTCTATCAATTTATATGATGTCATAAATTTGCATTTTTAATAATGATACAAGCTGTTGTCACTGTTCGAAATTTCATATAAAGTGAAAGGTTGGAACCTAATAAATATATATATATATCACACAGGTGCATCTCAATAAATTAGAATGTCGTGGAAAAGTTAATTTATTTCAGTAATTCAACTCAAATTGTGAAACTCGTGTATTAAATAAATTCAATGCACACAGACTGAAGTAGTTTAAGTCTTTGGTTCTTTTAATTGTGATGATTTTGGCTCACATTTAACAAAAACCCACCAATTCACTATCTCAAAAAATTAGAATATGGTGACATGCCAATCAGCTAATCAACTCAAAACACCTGCAAAGGTTTCCTGAGCCTTCAAAATGGTCTCTCAGTTTGGTTCACTAGGCTACACAATCATGGGGAAGACTGCTGATCTGACAGTTGTCCAGAAGACAATCATTGACACCCTTCACAAGGAGGGTAAGCCACAAACATTCATTGCCAAAGAAGCTGGCTGTTCACAGAGTGCTGTATCCAAGCATGTTAACAGAAAGTTGAGTGGAAGGAAAAAGTGTGGAAGAAAAAGATGCACAACCAACCGAGAGAACCGCAGCCTTATGAGGATTGTCAAGCAAAATCGATTCAAGAATTTGGGTGAACTTCACAAGGAATGGACTGAGGCTGGGGTCAAGGCATCAAGAGCCACCACACACAGACGTGTCAAGGAATTTGGCTACAGTTGTCGTATTCCTCTTGTTAAGCCACTCCTGAACCACAGACAACATCAAAGGCGTCTTACCTGGGCTAAGGAGAAGAAGAACTGGACTGTTGCCCAGTGGTCCAAAGTCCTCTTTTCAGATGAGAGCAAGTTTTGTATTTCATTTGGAAACCAAGGTCCTAGAGTCTGGAGGAAGGGTGGAGAAGCTCATAGCCCAAGTTGCTTGAAGTCCAGTGTTAAGTTTCCACAGTCTGTGATGATTTGGGGTGCAGTGTCATCTGCTGGTGTTGGTCCATTGTGTTTTTTGAAAACCAAAGTCACTGCACCCGTTTGCCAAGAACTGTTGGAGCACTTCATGCTTCCTTCTGCTGACCAGCTTTTTAAAGATGCTGATTTCATTTTCCAGCAGGATTTGGCACCTGCCCACACTGCCAAAAGCACCAAAAGTTGGTTAAATGACCATGGTGTTGGTGTGCTTGACTGGCCAGTAAACTCACCAGACCTGAACCCCATAGAGAATCTGTGGGGTATTGTCAAGAGGAAAATGAGAAACAAGAGACCAAAAAATGCAGATGAGCTGAAGGCCACTGTCAAAGAAACCTGGGCTTCCATACCACCTCAGCAGTGCCACAAACTGATCACCTCCATGCCACGCCGAATTGAGGCAGTAATTAAAGCAAAAGGAGCCCCTACCAAGTATTGAGTACATATACAGTAAATGAACATACTTTCCAGAAGGCCAACAATTCACTAAAAATGTTTTTTTTATTGATCTTATGATGTATTCTAATTTTTTGAGATAGTGAATTGGTGGGTTTTTGTTAAATGTGAGCCAAAATCATCACAATTAAAAGAACCAAAGACTTAAACTACTTCAGTCTGTGTGCATTGAATTTATTTAATACACGAGTTTCACAATTTGAGTTGAATTACTGAAATAAACGAACTTTTCCACGACATTCTAATTTATTGAGATGCACCTGTGTGTGTGTGTATATATATTATAAAAATAATAATTTAAGTGCTACTATATCAAAACTACTATGCAAAAAAAAATTAAAAATAATAATTACTAAACACTTACACAGATTTGCATTTGTGAAATTCTTTCATATTTACAGTGTTTTCTGAAGTTAAAATATTTAACGTATGATTGTACTTTTAAATATGAATGTATTTAAACATTTATTACTACATTTTGTTGAATGTTTTTATATGCACTTGTGTGATTTACATTGAGTTTACATTAGCCCTGTTCACACATGCATCCAGGTAAATTACAGGGAAATTGTTTGGTTGCCTTTACTGGTGAATGTACCACATGTGCTGTTCACACATGACCTCTAACCTGAAATTTGCAGGTAATTTTCTGGAAAAGGCTGTATGTGTGGAAGGGCTATTGATATGTATAACAGGTGCTAAATTGGCACTGTCTCTTTAAGAGAAGTGTTTACGGTTGAGTGAGTGCAGCACACATTAATGAGAGAGAAGTTGCACCGTTGTTTTTCCCTCATCCGTGCAATG